>NC_012874.2:27106889-27113434 GCF_000003195.3 Sorghum bicolor
GGCCTTATAGACCCCCCATTTAAAGAACATATATATATATATAATAGTGCTATTCTACATCCTAAGTGTAGAATACGTATTCTACACCAAATTGTATACTGAACAAAATTCAGTATTGTTCAGTACTTATGTTTCAGTATTTTATGGTCTTAGGTGTAGTAGTGAGTGATACTGAACATGGTTCAGTAGTACTCAGTATTTTTTCTGTTCAGTTTTGATCTAGGGTGTAGAATAACGCTACCGTATATATATATATATATATATATATATATGATGCGTTTCTTTTACACGCGCGTGTAGTTACTCTCATCTATGTATCTCTGGATTTAAGGTGTATATGACCGGACGAAATGTATATAGACAAAGTATATGATCATACTAGACCATCTAGAATGATATGTATGTTAAGTATGCATACGTACATAGAGTATATAGTTATACTTATTGTATATAATATAGTAGTGGCATTTTAGTAATATATTTAAAATATAATTTTTTTCAAAAAATTTCGCGTGGTAAGATCTAGAGTATCTTAATATAAGTATATAAACATACTCAAACTGATAAACAAGTATGAATACATACACAATGTAGTTTATTGAAGATGAGAGTAACTACACGTCCGTGTACAAAGGAATATATATATATATACTAACTATTGTGACAAACAACTGAAATCGTGTATATATTTGTGCACAAAACATTACTAATAGCACAAGAGATCGACTAATAATTAAGGTACAAAACATTACGAATAGCACAAGAAATCGTTAAGACTTACTCGGATAGTACTATTAGGATCATAATCGGGACCGGACCCCACCAGTGCTCTTAATGGCATTGTACTTCTAAAGCTTCGGTTGCTTCTGAGAATTGGAACAGATCCAGTTGGACACTCTATATCACTTCTCACTTCTTCTGAACATGAAGATTTTGACCCGATATCACGCAGCACATCATTTGGAAAATAGCTTGGTTGCATCTGCGTTCATGGGGAAGTACAGGAGGGGGCTCAGAAAGGAACTCATCGGAATCTCACAACAGAGCGACGAACAGATCAGATTTTTTACAGATACCTGGATAGTGTGATTCATAAGCAAAGGATGCTTCAGAGAGGGTTGTGAATACAAATCGACGCAGTCAACGATCCCGTATCCAATCTGGTTAAAAAAATGTAGTCTTGCATCATTCGTTGCACAAAGGTAATATGTATTGGAATCCGGTTAAGGAAGTAGAAAAAGCAAAACCAACCTTAATCGATTGGACGATTGATTCTGGAGCAATCTCTTGGAATGTTAATTCTGCATTGCATACTAGGAAAAGGAATTGCAAAAACAAAACTACTCTAGTCCATCTTTTGGATACTATTACCATGGTTATGACTTTTTTTGTTCCACACACATCAATCGTATCCTTGGGAACACTAGATCGGTTGTATTTATAATGATGACGAAATGCTAGAATGGCAGGTCAAATCTAGTTGGGTGAAATAAATACATTAGTTGTGCCAATATTAATTACTCCGACTCGCACCAGATAGAAACAACTCGCCACCAGATCTCACAGGTGCATGCACCAGAGTATGAAATGAAGTTTAAATCCTTCCTTTTATTTCGTAAACAGAGGCACTCACATTGGTTATTTTCAAGAAAAGAAGTAAATTCTGAAGGTTATCGTACGTCATGAAAATTTCAGAAATTAATATTCTAACCATAGACGTCATATTACAATTAATTTTACACGGATTGAGGTTATCTTGGATTGATATTCATTGGAATATTGGTCTGGGAAATATACAAATATTGAAAACGTCATGCACTTGACCAAACATGTCAAGATAAATACAAAAGGAAAGTCGTATAGTCCATTTCCGTAAGGAAATTAAAGACAATAGATTTTCTCATTGAAATGAAATGATTATTCCAATCTCGGAAATGGCCAAGGTGTAAGGAAATTAAAGACAATAGATTTTCTTATTAGGCTTACGCCTTGTTTAGTTGAGAAGGTGAAATCTTTTTTGGTTCTGTAGCATATTTATTTTTTTTTGGCAATTATTGTCCAATTATAGAGAAACTAGGCTCAAAAGATTCGTTTCGTAAATTACAGGTAAACAGTATAATTAGTTATTTTTTATCTATATTTAATTTTCCATGTATGTGCTGTAAGATTTGATGTGACGAGAAATCTTGAAAAGTTTTTAGGTTTCGGTGTGAATTGAACAAGGCCTTAGGTCAGTCTCAATGTATATTTCGTGGGAGTGTCATGCACATTAAATAGGGTGTCACATAAGCAAAGTTGCTGACTTGGCATGGTCATTAATTGAAGGAGTTTCAACATATGAGAGAGGAGTTTCATCTCCATGAAAACTCATATGGCTCGGTTACCTAGTTTAGAATCTTATTAACTGTGCCATAAAATTATGCATTGAGACTGGCCTTAGGGCCTACTTAGATGGACTTGAACTAGTTATTTAAGGCTAAAATTTAGTACTTCCATACATATCTACCGAAGTGTCTATTCACTTTTTCTCTCTCTTATTTACCGACTACTAGAGGGTTGGGGTAGGTGGGATGGCGTGACCTTTTGCCAAACTTTACCATTTTTACTCCCTCCGTGCTAAGAGAACTGCCATTTGCATTTTTCAATAAACAAGTTTGACTAAATATATATTAAAAAATATTAATATTTATAGCATATAATTAGTATCATTGGAAAGATTTTAAGTCTAGTTTTTTAACAAATTTATTTAGAGACACAAATATTATAAATATTTTCTATAAATCAAGTCAAACTTGTGGCGTGGCAACCAAAAGCGACAATTAATATGGGACGAAGGGTGTATTTACCAACTAATCCTTGACTTCAACTGGTCCTTGGCTTGGCTAACAATTGGTCCATCTATTAGCCTGTTTGGATCCTTATAGAATAAAAATAGGTCGACTAGTTGTTAGTCCAATAAATCCAAACATGTCCTTTAGGTTTGTAGAATCACTAACTTAAGCATTAGAACACCTAAAATAGTTGTGATACCTGGGTATAGCTTTCTCAGTGAGGTGAACCGGGTAGTGACATAGTTCATAACTAGAGAAACATGGTTAACATATTGAATAAATCTTTGCAATAGGGGACTACACCTCCTTTTGATCTAGAAACTTGTATACTAAAGTCAATCCGTCAAAAGTCTTGATGGCTTAAAGTTAGTACCATCCAAATAACTCGATCTACGATGGCTAGATAACCCCCCAGATATTCTGAGAGAAGAAGAAGATCTTCTCATGCAGATCGAGAAAACCTCCAAATCCCTGCCCCACCCATACACAGCGGCACCGTAGCTCTCTGAGATGAGTTGACGATAGACCTGTGCTTTGGATATAGGGTAGATATACTGAGCCTGAACTCTAGACCGTTCCCAAAAGTAGGATCATTAGATTTGCTATGAAATATATTTCACATTGTATCTAGTTGAGTCATGCATAATACTATTTTCTACAAATTTAATCAAATTTAAGGTAATTGGACTTCTGACTACACCTATAGAGTTATGTACTTGAACAGGCAATACTATTATATCATATAATATCACCAAGTACATTCGTACTCATCCAAAATGAAAGTTTTATATATGGATTTAAAGCACAACTGTCACATCAGCTCGAAGCTGTTTGTTCCTTCAGACAACCATTGAGAATATTACAGTACCCCCTTTATTTTTTATAGGTAGCAAACCATAATATAAGATTATATTTGCCAAGAAGAAATCTTATGGGTAGGCCTCCAAGACACCTCGAGCTCCAAATTTGCTTACTAACTTATAGTCACTGAACCCAGCTTTCATGAAGATGTCACGCCACTCATTTTCATCCCGTTGCCGTCCTCCTTTCATCAGCATCATGCCGACGTCCATTAGAAGTTGTGTTTCATACATTGGCCCTGAGGCGGGGTCAATTACTATATCTCCGATGAGAACTTTGCCTCCTTCCTCTCGTGAAGGTACGGCCTTCCTGCAATTGGAAAGGATCTTCACACAGTCCTCATCACTCCAGTGGTGTAGCACCATCTAGCATGGGAAAGTTTCACTAGTATTAGCCTATTAGGTGAGGTCATGATAAAACTTCAAAGCACATTTGTTTATCATATAAATCATGGGCGACAACAGCTCCAACAGTTTGAAATTAAAGACGAAGTTAAACAATCAAAACCTGATTATATTATTCCATGCCGCAACGAAAAATATAAAGAGTTCCATATTGTTTGTGTCGCACTTATACATATTACCTTCAACATCACAACTTGTGCAGGTGGGATGAACTTGAACATATCACCTCCAACATAGTTAACGACACCGTCAGCAGGAATTTTCTGAATCTCCTGTGGAATGTCCAGCACGGTGATCTTCATGTGCGGGAAGGCCATAGCAATGGCCTTTGCCGTGGTGCCATCTCCATGGTAGCAGCAGTCAGTCAGTGACTTTATCCCCTGGAATATGCCGCTGAATTCTCGCAACGCAATGTCAACCGCGAAGTTGTCGTGGACTACCAAAGCTTGCATTGACATCTTGTGGTACTCGGGATCCAACAGCTCCATACTTTCCTCGAACAGCGACGCTCCATGCACATGATCAAAAGGCGCCGTCTTGGCGTCTTTCTTGAACCAGTCAGCCAGCCCCATGGCCAGGTGTTGACACCATTTTTGGGCACGTGTCCAGGATGGCAGGACAGGGTGGCAGTACGATGCGGGTTGCTGGTAAGGATGGTTGCCGATGAGGGAAGGGTTGAATGTGACTAAGTCCCCAGACAGTAATATAGTGCCGATGACCAAGTAAAAGGGTCTGCCGATGACTATGGCAAGGGGATTGCCGATGACGCGAAGGAGGAGTCCGGAAGCTGCCAGTTATCATGTGGAGGAGTTTCGGTTTGTCACGAAGGATAGTTTTATTATTTCCTTATGTTATTCGTGTCGTTTTGTATACGGGTTCCGTGTAATTTGGAATTCGAATTCTAATCGTGTCTGGTCGTAACTCTTTAAGCAGGGTATAAATATAAACCCTAAGACCTTGTAATCAGGACATCTATCAATCAATCAAACACACGTTTTTACTCATATTCTAGCATTTACTTTTCGACGACTTCGTCATACGTTTTCTTTTTGTTACGAGTTCTTAGGAATTCGTCGACTCAAGCTCGGCGTATCCTTAAGTTCCGCGTGAGTACCTCTTAGCCGTGACATCCGGGCGCATCGCTGTTGTCAGGACTAAAGTATTCGAGTTATCACCTTTGCCGATAGTAAGGTCAAATCGGCTGGCACGCCTTAACGTTTGAATCAGGTATTAGCCCTTTGTGTTTGCAGATCAGTTTTGCATCAACACATCTTTTGGCACGCCCAGTGGGACCAATTCAAGATCAGGATCAGCATGTCGATCTCTGACCTCGATCAAGACAATGTCATCCCCGTGACGGAAGCCAACCTCAAGGATGAGCAGAAGTAAGCTATTGCCCAAGCTATGGAAGAATTCAAGCAGCAATGCCTGAAGTCTTTCAGCATAAACAGGAGCGGCGAAGTGGTCCAGAAAGATGCACTGCCGGCGCCACGACAGGTCACTTTTGACGCCAATCCTGGCAAGCTTCAAGACATGGTTGACAATGCCATCAATCGAGCGCTGATCAACCAAGCTGGTGTACTGTCTAATACGGTTTTCAACGCCGTGGCAAGAACCTTCAAGGAAGGACAAATCCCGCCGGATTATGTGGGCCCTTCCCATCATCAACCCACAGCACCAGAGGTCACAGCTCCATCGGCTGCCTTGACGAGTGCAAGTGCACAGTCTGCCGTCCCTCCAAGTACATTGGGGACTACTGGCGCACTATCTATGCCGATGGCGACCAACCCACAAATTTCAGTTGGGCAGCATAAACTGACAACAGATATGTTGGCATCGGCAATGTCGGGGTTAACTCTTCCTCCCAACTGGTGGGGTTATGGTATGCCTCCAGAGTGGACGCCAGGAACATCACAGATAACTGACATGAGGGGCAAAACTCCTATGGCATCGGCGCCTTCCAATGTGCCGGTGAACCAGAGTCCTCGGTATACCACAACTACTACTGCAAGGCCTCACACTGGAAATCCTCAAGATTCAATGTTCCAGATGCCCAACGCATCAGCAGAGTCAATGCTGATGCAACAGAGGCCTATGGCCCAGTCGGGGTATGTCAATTCAACGACGATACCCAATTACCAATCATCGGCAGCGCCTATGCCGATGAACGCTAATAATGGATGGCTTGGACAGCAAGCCTTTCCACAGTCGCCCCAGCAGGGTTATCAGACTGCGGGGTTCCAGCAAGGGCAGGTTTATCCCGGGTTCCAAGGTCAGGGAATTCCCAACCAGCCAATAAATTTTGGACAGCAACTCGGAGGACAGCCAATCGGTGGACAGCAGTTTGGTAGTCCACAGATTGGAGGACAAGTGGCCAATACAATGTTCCATACAGGTCACGTCCCAAACAGGCACGGGAGGTTCGCCACCAAGTACCGGATCCGCAGCC
>NC_012874.2:27113534-27153548 GCF_000003195.3 Sorghum bicolor
GAAAGGAACCACCCAACGAGTGCCCTCAAGGATTAACCAAGACACAGAAAAGGAGATTGCAACGTGAAAGGCAGGAAGAGCTAAATAAAGGAGAGAACTCTGGGAGTCGGCAGCCGTCAGACGCTAAGAAAGAAGGTCCATCGGCAGGCGTCAATATGGTATTCATGTTGCCGATGGAGTTTCTTGCACCGGCCAGTGACGATGAGTTGGGATTTTCTGATCAGATAGCTCAGTTGGCTCTGGATCCAATGACGGCTATCTTTGAGAAACCTGCCGATAACGAGAGGCAGCATCTTAAAGCTTTGTTCCTCAAAGGAAGGGTTGATGGGCAGCCAATGACTAAGATCCTAGTTGATGGTGGGGCTGCTATTAATATTATGCCATATGCAGTATATCGGAAGCTTGGGAAAGGGGATCAAGATTTGACCAAGACCGATATGATGCTCAAGGACTTCGAGGGAAACGTGTCTCCGGTCAAGGGGGCGATATGTGCGGAGTTGACCATCGGCAGCAAAACCTTGCCGACAACCTTTTTCGTGATCAGCGGAAAAGGTGCCTACAATTTATTATTGGGGAGAGATTGGATTCATGCCAATTGTTGTGTCCCATCTACGATGCATCAGTGCTTGGTTCAGTGGGTAGGTGACAAGATTGAGATCGTCCCAGGGGATTCATCTTATGTTATCGCATCAGCAGAAGCGGATACTTATGAGAAGACTAGGTGCATTTCAGGAGAAGTTTGGGAGAAAGATTTTCTCAAAGTTGCCGATTATGAGATTCCACCGATCCAAGCAGTCGGTTCTGACGATGGTTTTTAATGGATAGATTCGCCGATGATGGAAAATTAGGCCAGGGATTCACATCGGCCGATGATTTGGTAGAAGTAGATATAGGAAGTGGTGATAGGCCTAGGCCTACTTTTATTAGCGCCAAACTAGATCCTGAGTGTAAACGGCAATTAACTAGTTTGTTAAAGGAATATAAAGATTGCTTTGCTTGGGATTATACAGAAATGCCTGGTTTAGACCGATCAATTGTTGAACATCGGTTACCCATCAAGTCTGGATTTCGGCCACATCAGCAATCAGCCCGCCGATGTAATCCTAACATTCTACCTGATATTAAGGCCGAAATCACTAAACTTATTGAAGCTAAGTTTATTCGGCAGTGTCGGTATGCCGAATGGATTTCCAATGTTGTTCCGGTTTACAAAAAGAACGGGAAGCTTCGAGTGTGCATTGATTTCAGGAATCTCAATAAAGCTACGCCGATGGATGGATACCCAATGCCTGTTGCCGATCTACTGGTTGATGCTGCGGCTGGCCATCGGGTCATCAGTTTCATGGATGGTAATGCGGGTTACAATCAAATATTCATGGCAGAGGAGGATATTCCAAAAACCGCATTCAGGTGTCCTGGTCATGTTGGATTGTTTGAATGGATAGTCATGACTTTTGGGTTAAGGAATGCTGGTGCTACTTATCAAAGGGCTATGAATTTCATATTTCATGAGTTCATCGGCAAAATCGTAGAAATTTATATTGATGATGTGGTGGTTAAGTCTGGAGATTTCTCAAAGCATCTTGCCGATTTACGAAAAGTGTTGGAGTGCACCAGGAAGCATGGATTGAAGATGAATCCCAACAAGTGTGCATTTGGCGTATCGGCAGGGCAGTTTCTCGGATTTATGGTACATCAGAGGGGTATTGAGATTAGTCGAAGATCTATTGATGCCATCAATAAAATAGTGGCCCCTACCAATAAAACCGAGCTCCAATCCTTGATCGGTAAGGTGAATTTTATCAGAAGATTTATATCGAATTTATCTGGGAGAATTCGTGCTTTCAGTCCCCTTCTTAAATTGAAAGCCGATCAAGAGTTTGTTTGGGGAGAAGAACAGCAGTTGGCTCTGGATGAGATCAAAAAGTATCTAGTGAATCCTCCAGTTTTAGTTCCACCCCAACAAGGGAAACCCTTCAAATTATATTTATCTACCGATGGATCGGTTATCGGTTCAGCTTTAGTTCAAGAATTTGAAGGGAAGGAGAGAGTAATTTATTATTTGAGCAGGAGGTTGATTGATGCTGAAACCAGGTATTCGGCCATAGAGAAGCTGTGCTTGTGCTTATATTTCTCATGTATCAAGCTAAGACATTATCTGTTGTCGGCCGAATGTGCTGTTGTTTGCAAAGATGACGTGGTCCGATACATGCTATCTATGCCGATTATGAGTGGTAGGATCGGTAAGTGGATTTTGGCGCTGTCGGAGTTTGATTTGCGTTACGAATCGACTAAGGCAGTCAAAGGGCAGGTTATGGCCGATCTTGTGACTCAGCATTGCGGTCTAGTGGAGACTTTGGAAATTGCACCCTGGACGCTCTTCTTTGATGGATCTACCTGTGACCGAGGAGCAGGAATCGGTATTGTATTAGTTTCTCCTAAAGGGAGGAAGTATGAGTTTTCCTTGCCGATTGTTGCTACATCAACAAATAATCAGGCAGAGTATCAAGCTCTGATCAAGGGATTGGAGTTGTTAAGAGAAGTTCGTGCTGATGCTGTTGAAGTATTCGGAGATTCCATGTTGGTTATAAATCAATTGGTCGGAAGCTATGAATGCCGAAGTGAAGTTCTCATAACCTATTTCGAGAGAAGTATGCAACTGTTAAAAGAATTCAAGAACTTCCGATTGGAGCATGTTCCCCGATTGCATAATGAAGACGCTAATCGGTTGGCCCAGCATGCCTCGGGATATCAGCCAATGATTACTGCGACATCGGCAGTCAGTGCCGGTGATTGGAGGGAAGAAATTATTGATTATCTAAAAGATCCATCCAAAAAAGTTGAAAGACGGGTTCGATTTCAAGCAACCAAGTATGTGATCCTTGAAAATGAATTGTATTATCGAACTATCGATGGAATTCTTCTCCGATGCTTGGGTGATGATGAAGCCAGAAGTTTGATGGGAGAAATCCATGAAGGAGTGTGTGGAGCGCATCAGTCAGCTTTTAAGATGAAGTGGATGATTCGAAGGAATGGATATTTTTGGCCAACCATACTTGAAGATTGTTTTAAATATTTCAAGGGATGTCAAGGTTGTCAAAAGTTCGGTAATATCCAGAGAGCACCCGCATCGGCTATGAATCCTATAATAAAACCTTGGCCGTTCCGGGGATGGGCCATCGATCTGATAGGCCAGATCTATCCACCATCTAGCAAAGGGCATAAATTCATTCTAGTTGCCACTGACTATTTCACCAAGTGGGTCGAAGCTATTCCTTTGAAGAAAGTCACATCGGCCAATATGATTGATTTTGTGAAGGAGCATATTATTTACCGATTTGGGATTCCCCAAACGATTACTACCGATCAAGGCACCATGTTCACGTCGGGGGAGTTCGATGAATTCGCAATCGGTATGGGAATTAAAGTGTTGAATTCTTCTCCTTACTATGCTCAAGCCAATGGGCAGGCCGAAGCGTCTAACAAGGGAATTATCAAGCTTATTAAACGAAAGATTGAAGAAAATCCTAGGCGGTGGCATACATTGTTGAATGAAGCACTGTGGTCTTATCGGATGGCTTGTCATGGATCAACCAAGGTGTCACCTTATCAATTGGTGTATGGACATGATGCAGTTTTGCCTTGGGAGATTAAGGCTGGATCTAGGCGATTATCTTTTCAAGATCAATTGGCTGCCGATGATTATGCCACTCTAATGACCGATGAGTTAGATGATTTAGCAGGGCATCGGTTAAAGGCTTTAATGAGTATAGAAGAAAATAAGAAGAGAGTTGCCAGATGGTATGATAAAAAGGTGAAGGCTAAGGAGTTTGCCGATGGGGATTTGGTATGGAAGTTGATTTTGCCAGTCGGGACTAAAAGTTCAAAGTTTGGGAAGTGGTCTCCTAATTGGGAAGGTCCTTATCGGATAAAACGCTCAGCTCCTGGTAATGCCTATATTCTAGAAACTCTCGAAGGAGTTGAATTTCCCAGAGCATTAAATGGCAAATATTTGAAGTACTACCCCAGCATATGGATCGATGCATAAAAGGTTAAGTGCCGATAACACTCCTATCGGCTGAATTTAAATGTTCAAGGGCAGACTTAATGTTTCAAAAGATGCCGATAACAGTCTTATCGGCTAGACTAAAAGCTAAAAACGGAGAAACAAAGGTGTGTCGCCGATGAAAGCTTCAGATGTTCAGCAGCGCTTGGATTGCAGATATGGCGCGCAGCCGAATCTGGTTGGCTGTCTCTATCTCTTTGATATCGTCATCGGCAGAACCTTCAATTGGCTTCAGCTTCTTCTTCAGTTGCAGCGCTTTACGACCATGGACGTTTCGTTCCTGTTCAAGATGCTTGATGGTCTCCGGCAGTTGACTATCTTCTTGCTGAGCTTGGGATAGGGCATCTTCTACTTGCTTGAGTTCAGCCAGCAGAGCTTCTCTTTTTGCCGATAGATCAGACATTTTCTGCTTCAGTGCATCGCCTGAGGACTTTAAGATGCCGATGTTCTTATGTTTCTCATCGGCTAAGAGTTTTTCTTTCATCATCTCCTCAGAGAGCTGGATTTGAGCAGCTCTGTCGGCAAGGCGTCGAGTAGCTCTCTGATACTGTAGCTGGCGACTTTCTAGATGTGCAGCGTGGAAGAGTGCTTCTTCGGCATCGGCAGGAATTTGGCCCCTGAGAGACTTGAACAGGGCCTTGGCTGGGTCAGAATCGTCGACCAGTTGAGTTGTGTCTTGATGAAGTATGGCCGATAGCTCCTCCAGCCTAGCTCTGGTTTCTGCCGATACAGTTCCAACTGCCCGAGAGGAGCTTGCTTCCTCGCCTTCTTCTTCGAAGATATCAATAGCGAAGGAGAACAAGCTGTCGGGAGAATCTTGTTCCTAAAAATGAAAATGAAATAGGTCAATTTTATGGTCAAAACTTCGGCAGATGATACCGATGGGAAAGTGGATGACTTACTTGCTTCAAGGCGATTTCCTGCCGTTGACTCAGAGAGGCTGATGGAGCTGCAGGTTGATCGGCAAATGTTGCCGATGGAACGATATCGCCTGAAAGAGGACAGGAGGGATTATAAGAATAAATGGAAATAAGTTTATCGATAGGAGTATTGTTGGGACATGTTACCCGGAAGAGGAACAACAGTTGTTTGAATTGAGGAAACCGCCGATGATATAACTGGACCTGCCGGGCCAGTTGTTTGTTCACCTACGTCAGCTGACGTACCTGCCGTTTGGGGTTCTTCTTGTTGAGGTTCTTCCATCTGTGGTGCTTCCTGTATTGATTGAGGAGATGGTGCTTGCTGTGCCTGGACTTCTGGAGGAGAAGGGGAAGATTCCACCGGGATTGGAGACACCGGAGGAGGAGGAGGAGTTGCCACTTTCTGACGCTTTGTTCCGGTCTTAGCACCTTGGGCGCCTTTCCTCTTTGGCTGGCTAGATTGGGGGGGATCGGCACCTTGGTGTTTGGCTTTTGCCGACGCACCAGTTTGCTACAACAACGATAAAGAGTTTATGAGCACAGATAACCGATATAAAGATAGTCAGCATAAATAAAAAGGGTTTTAACAGATTGCCTTGAAAGCTTGCGCCAGAGTGGAAGCAGTTACCGTTGGTGATGTCTGAGTTTTCCTGGTGGTAACTTTCTTGAGACGCGCACCCCGGTGCACGATGGAAGCCAGAGTGGGAGCATTATGGCCGATTGAGGAGATCGGGCCTGATGGGAATAAGTCGATCGGCTTGCCACTCCTGCTAACCGATGGGGGGGTGTTGTCAATCTGCAAAAAGAATACAGGGGTAAGCTACCGATGGGAATAGTATTAGAAAATGAGACAACGGTTTAAAATACTTACAGTGTCGTCAGGGACTTCGTATTCGGGGTCGATCATGCCGCGGTATGAGAGGGCCGATCTACAGAATAGATTCTCCTTCCATTCTGCCCACCATAGCTTGTATGCTTGAGTGATAAAGGCAGCTGGAACCCATTCTGACAGATCTACGTCTGTATCGGCATTTGGTGGTAGCTGGGCTACTCGAGTCCACTCGAGGAGGTTAGCGATGGGTTCTCTGGGCTTTATTACATCGGCATAAGGAAGTGCGATCGGCAATTGGCCGAAGGCTAGCTGGCGAGCTAATGCCGATGGATTATAAAATTCATAAGTTTGGGGAGAAGTTTTCGTGCTGCCGAAGAAGTTCACTGGTATGGCTCTGGGAGTCACGATTGCCATCATCACCTCATTGTCCCTATCAAGAGCTTCGTCGAACGGATTGAAGGTCAGAGGGAGCATGCTATCTGGGTCGTCATAAGCCAGCCATGGTCGTTCATCTCTGGCCAGACCCTCATACAGCGTTTCGAAGAATCGGCCGATCTGATCCGGAGTGTTCCCTGAACCAGGTAAAACTATAACAGCTTCGCCAAAGTTCAGGGGGGCACGTGTTGCCGATTCCTCTTCACCCAACACATGGTTCTCGGCTATATCTCTTGGGAAGTGCTGAGAGAACAAGTTGAGATCGAGGCGCTTGTGCAGGTGCAGATTGAGCCACATATTAATAAACCACCAAGGACCTCCCAAGTTGCCGATAGGTTGGCCGAGCAGGAGTTTCTGGACTATCTGGTGAAGAAGGTGATAGACAGCGCCGAGCAAGTAACGGCCGAGAGGAAATTGACCACCGCTAGCCAGTCTTTCTGCTGCCGATAGATAGACAGAAGTCGGTCCTGCCGATCGACCACAGAATACAAACTTGTCTAGCCACATGTTCAGGAAAGTGGTTTGTTCCTTTATGGTGACAGGCCCTCTCCCACGGTACTTCTGGATGTACCCTGACCAGCCGCCGATAGCGCGAGTCTCCACTTTGGCACTAGGGGCGGTATCAAAAAAATGGGTGCTATCGGCAGAGGATATGTCTAACCCAGTAAGCATGGCTACATCGGCAAGGGTAGGAGAAGCAGGGCCGTGGCCAAAAACAAAAGCGTTGAGAGTGTCTGACCAAAAGTAAGATGCGGCTATCAGCAATGACTCGTTCCTGTGCATATCGGCAATGGACAGCCTAATGCATTGAGCTAATTTTCTCTCACCCCATTGAACTTCATGAGAGTTGCTGACCCTCAAGAACCAGTCTTTCCACCCTACAGTAGGGCTAGGCCAAGAGCGAAAGGTGTCTTTCCATAGATCTAGAGCAAAGTTTTCAGCTCTAAAGGGAATCCTGTTGGTTTCTGCGTTGATAAGGTCGGTTGGATCTGGATCCCCTAGAGGGCCGAGGCATTGAAGATGTGGTTGATCGGTAGGAATGACAATTTTGTTGGATAACTCCTGGTGTTTTGGGGAATAAAGATACAAAGAAAAAGGAGAAGGAAATATTCGGTAAGGTAAATCGCAGATGAACAGGAATGCAGGAAAAAGGTACGGCAGATGAGATGGAAGTCTGACCTCAGGGACGACGAAGCCGACGGCCATCTTGTCGTGAAGGGGACGCTGGAAGACGCCGGAGTTGATGAAGAAGAATGCTTGTCGGAGATCTTGAGGATTGAGAATGGCGCCGCCGCTGGAAAAGTGAAGTTGGATGGCAGAATGATGTAATGGGGGAGGAGTACCCAAGAAGGAACTATTTATAGGGCAAGATGGACAAGGGCAAATCTGACTTATTTCTTTGCCGCATCCGAGAAACCCGAGGGTACTCAAGTGGATATGGTAACTGTTCGCACGATAATCCAGGGATTGTGCAGGTGATTTGACAGGAAGCGGTCGTTATCTAAAGATATTTTACTGTGCACGATCTCCTGGTCGGTCCATCGGTGATATTCTATAACGGTCGTCTTGCCGATGGGCGGATAGAGGGGAAGTAACCGTTTTTGCGAATATCCTGGGCAGAGCATCGGCAGATCTTTGTAACGGTATTGTTGCCGATGTACGACTAAGGGAGATGCCCGTTTGGGAAGTTGTGGATTTCGAGGGATCTGCGGAGGATTAGGATCAGAGTTGCCCAGATTGAGGTTGTCGGTTACCAGGTTAGGAGCATTAATTGCGGAGAAGACATCATTACTGCAGAGAATTTCGGAGCATTAATAGTTTTATACTCCGAAACTGGGGGGCATGTGTTGACACCATTTTTGGGCACGTGTCCAGGATGGCAGGACAGGGTGGCAGTACGATGCGGGTTGCTGGTAAGGATGGTTGCCGATGAGGGAAGGGTTGAATGTGACTAAGTCCCCAGACAGTAATATAGTGCCGATGACCAAGTAAAAGGGTCTGCCGATGACTATGGCAAGGGGATTGCCGATGACGCGAAGGAGGAGTCCGGAAGCTGCCAGTTATCATGTGGAGGAGTTTCGGTTTGTCACGAAGGATAGTTTTATTATTTCCTTATGTTATTCGTGTCGTTTTGTATACGGGTTCCGTGTAATTTGGAATTCGAATTCTAATCGTGTCTGGTCGTAACTCTTTAAGCAGGGTATAAATATAAACCCTAAGACCTTGTAATCAGGACATCTATCAATCAATCAAACACACGTTTTTACTCAACTAGCATTTACTTTTCGACGACTTCGTCATACGTTTTCTTTTTGTTACGAGTTCTTAGGAATTCGTCGACTCAAGCTCGGCGTATCCTTAAGTTCCGCGTGAGTACCTCTTAGCCGTGACATCCGGGCGCATCGTTGTTGTCAGGACTAAAGTATTCGAGTTATCACCTTTGCCGATAGTAAGGTCAAATCGGCTGGCACGCCTTAACGTTTGAATCGGGTATTAGCCCTTTGTGTTTGCAGATCAGTTTTGCATCAACACCAGGTCAATGTATCGAGTCGAGGTCGCAGTGAGAAGGAAAGGTGCGTGGTTGATGTGCCCATCTGCAGCGATGCCCTCCACCAAGAGGTAGGACAGGGGGGTGAGGCCGTAGACGATGGCCATGACTTCAGTGGATTCTTCAGACACGCTGAAGACGCCTGACGAGGACAACAGCCTCATGAGGCGGTGAAGGAAAGGTAGCTTAGCCTGGGGGAGCGATAGGCTGGTGATCAGGTCAGGAAGTGAAGCGGCGCCGCCTAGGCGGTGGATGGCTGTGGGTATGCCGAGCTCGACGGCACACTTGAGTGCCATGGATTTGAGGTAGTAGAGGCTGTGGCGCCATAGGTCGGCCTGAGCTTGCAGGAGTTCAGCATCGGTAGGGACTATGTATGATTGGGACTTGGTTGCCATTGGTCGATCGAATGGTTCCCTAGTGTGTAGTATGTGTATGTCTCTGATCTTTGTTTTAATTGGATGCTACGTACGCGAGAGGTAGGGTGTTAATATAGTGTGGCTAGCTTAGCTACCGTTATTAATTATGTCACTGAATTGAAAATCAATGACTTAACTATCCTATATCGTGGATCACGAGGACAGTGATGGTTCTTAATTAGAGTTTGTTCGTTTGACTAAAAAGCGATAGTAGAAAGTACTGTTCAGTGATTTGTTACGAGAGAAAGACACTGCTGAGAAAAACACTGCTGACTGGCTGGCTGTAGAAAAGCTCAAGCAAACATGTGATGTCAGGACTCCAGACCAACGACTACGAAAGTGAGAGTGCAGCGGCACTTCACTTGAGTGCAGCGGTGAATTTGAGTAGCTAGTACTCCGTACATATTAAACCACCCCATGACTGAGACAGAAGCCCACGTTGGCTATAATAAGGCCTTGTTTATTTCCAAAAAATTTTACAAAATTTTTCAGATTCTCACATCGAATCTTTAGACGCATGCATAGAGTACTAAATATAGACGAAAATAAAAACTAATTGCATAGTTTGGTCGGAATTGATGAGATGAATCTTTTGAGCCTAGTTAGTCTATAGTTGGATAATATTTGTCACAAACAAACGAAAGTGCTACAGTACCTGTTTTGCAAAATTTTTTGGAACTAAACAAGGCCTAAGAGCATAAAAGTCGAGCTGAGACGGCATGGTGTATGCAGATGCAATATTGAAGTCGCCGTTGCATCACATTCCGATTTTGCAAGATAGCGATGTAGGTCCCGTTTGGCACGGCTTCTCCAGCGGCTTCAAGAGCCGTTTGGAGCCGTTTTGTGCTAAACGGGGTAAAATAGAATGGCTCCACCAATGAAGCCCCTAAAAACGTGCTCTCACAGAGCTTTGCGGTGTGAAGGAGCCAAAAATAGTGGCTTCTTCCGGCTTCACCTCATCCTACGTGGCGTTATGTGAGAGCACATTTTAAGAAAATAGTTGTTTGCCAAACGGTTTACCAAAATGGCTCCAGCTCCACCGATAGAGCTGTTCATGGAGCTGAAGCTCTAAAAACAGCTTCACTAGTGAAGTGGAGCCGTGCCAAACAGGGCCGTAGTTTCATGTATATCCACTCTCCAAATATAGACATACTTATAAGGAGTCAAATCCTTGTAACAAACAAAATGTATTGAATTATCAGGCTTCAAGAGCCACAGTGAATGAAAATCACCAGGTGGGGGACCCTCTCCCCCCGACGACTTATCAAAAAAAACAAGGAGTGAAATCATAAAAAGTTGTCACATACAAATTCTATACCACCAAAATGAACGAAGAGTATATCTTAATTAATAATTTACATTTATTATGAAGGAAGAATTTTATTAATTCACAACCATTACATCGAGTTAATACAATAAATGTGAATTTATTTTTGGCTTCAACCAAAATACGGTCTAAGAGAAAGAAACCAGACACTTCAATAACAATCAATCCTAAGACTAGATCGCTACCCATGTCTTCGGGAGAAAAATTAAATGCATTAGCCGCTTGCATCAATTTTTGTGATGCCTTCAACACTAAAGCCTGTGTGTATGACTTTAAGGCCAGTCTCAATGCATTGTTTCATTATGGGTATAACACCCCGAAATTTCTATTTCGGGTTGTTATTAGAAAATACTAAATAAAATGAATGGTTTTAATATGTGGATAAAATTTGTCAACAATAGTATAGATTTCTATATATTTTTATCAAAAAAAATGGTGCTTTTCAAATGTTTTGGAATTAATTAAATGGTATTTTTGTTGATGTGATGCTTGTCTATTGCTTGAGTTTATTTTTTTTTTGTTTTTTCATGTGTGCTAAGATTTTAAAAACACGTCTAAACGTCGTCCGATCTTTTCCGAGAATTTTTCGGGCTTTTTTGGGACGTTTCCCTTTTTCCTAAAGCAAAAATCTAATTTTTGAATACTCTAAAATTCTTTTTCATAGACACCAAAAACTTTATTTTGATGGATCAACTCTCAATATACCTCTAAAAGTTTTCCTTTAATTTTTAGAATTTTGGAAATATTTTTCAGGAATTTAAAATGATTTCAGCTTTTTCTGGAATTATTTTTGATCTGAAAATGGATTTCTAAAAATCCCGAAATTAAGAAAATTTGAAAAGTTTCCAAACCCTAGACCTATATATATGCCGGCGTAGCCCTCGACGCGCTGATTGCAGAAGTACAACCCTTTTTCGAGCCGCCGTTCGTAGCGCCGCAGATCCATCGCCGAAGTTTTGGATCTCGTTTCCGGCGAACTTTTCCGGCGAACCTTCGGCGAGAGTTTCCGGCCATCTCCGGCATCCTCCACGAAAACCGTCACCATCCCGAGGTTCGTCTCATCGTCCTCTGCACCGGCACATCATTTGTTTCGCAAATCCATGTCCGTATGACCGAATCCCTTTCCCATCTCTCTTTTCCGGCGAACCACCATGACTAACGTTCTCCTCCTTGTTTTTCCGGTCATCTTCGCTAGGGCCGCGACCCCCTCAGTGAGGCACACCTGCAGGTCCTATCAGCACCACCATACTGTGCCCTCTGCCCGCTCCTCTTCGCACGCGCGCCGAGCAGGATTGGCTGCCGCTCCTCTGCAGACCGACACCCTAGTGCGAACACGTCCTGGCCACGCGCCTCAAGCTTGGTGTCGCGCCGCCGTGGCCTTGCACTACTGTGGCGTGCGTTCGACTGGCCAGGCCCTCCCCTTCTCTGCGTTGTGCAGCAGCAGCACCCCCATCGCCATCAGGGCCACCATGTTCACGTCGAGATGAAGAAGAGGACAGAGGTAGAAGATGCTTTTATTTACGAAATTGCCATTCATCGTTTAATCTCCACCGTTTAGTCGTTTTAACTCCGTTTCGAGTCATTCAAGTTGCGCTATATTCATATCATCGTGTTCTATGCAGTAGCGCAAACACTTATTATGTGACTCGTTTATAAATTTATTATTAATTTAAATATAATTTGTTTAATATTTATTTTATAACTTTCTAATTAAAAGCCACCTAGGGTTGTATTTTGGTTCTCGTTGTGTGAGATTGTGTCGACCAAACCTATATGTTAATGGTGGTGTTTAGCAAGTCTCACATGTTTGAAATTTATAATTTAAATATTAATTTGATTAAATTTTATTGAGTGCCTCTTTTAATTAATTAAAAGTAATTTAGGTTTATCTCCAATCTCTTATGGATAATAAACTTGATTAACATCAACTTTAGTGTGCCTTTATTAATTATAGTTTGTTTAGTTAAATATGAACCATGTAATTAATCTGGTTAATATTTATCTAATGTCTTTTTGGATTAAAAGTAACTTATGTTTATAATTTAGATCTTTTATAAATAAATAAATGGTAACATTATTAATATCAACTTAAATGATTCTTTATTAGTTATAACTTGTTTAGTATAAATGTGACACATGTTAGGATTTGATTAGTTGCTCTCACTTGCTTTATGTTTCTAAAATTACAAAGACGTAAATGGCTTAAATTATATATAATCATCTACAATTAAAATATAACTAAAGTTTAACTCTGGTTTTTATAATTCAACATAATTTGATTAATGATTGCACATATTTGTTTCTAAATAAATGTAACATATGAAAATATTGATCTTTTTATAACTACTTGTCAACTTAAATGTGTATTTATCAATTATTAATTTTCCTTGTTTAAATATGATCATATAAAATTGTTTTAGATAATTTTGATTAGTATTTATTCAATGTCTTTTTGAATTTAAAGTAGTTTAGGTTTATCTCCGATCTTTCATAAATCATATTAATTATATAATATCAACATAAATGCCTTTTTAGTTGTGATCTACTTAATCTAATCTTATTTCATAAGTGCTATGTTTAACTTGTCACAAATTCCTTATTTTCTAATTATAAATAGTAAAGTGACTTAAGTGATGTAGAATGGTTAGTAGTTAGGTTATGACTAAAGTTTAACTCCAGCTTTTATAATTCTTTATAATTTGGTCAATTCAATTTTGATATATTTCTTTGGAAAGTCTATCATTTTCTTTTATTAAATAAAATACGACCAGCGTATAGTCGTCTTCTCCGTTACACTTCGATCCTCGATAGTCGTGTCTATTTAACTATGGCTCCGTTCTCAATCGTTCTTGCGTCGTCACGATCGTAGCAACAAGCCGTGTCGTTTAGTGCGCTCGTTCTAAGCTTTTCTTTTGATTGTTGTTTGTTCTTAGTCATGATTGTTTGTTTGTCTGTTTGTGTTGCTTGGTTGCTACGCGTAGAAGAAGCGTGGTTCGTCAACAGTGAAGATCAGGAGCTAAGGACCGACGACCGAAGCAGAAGATCGAGATCAGAAGAAAGAAGCTAAAGAATTCTGAGCAGTTGTACACTGGGAATAAAGGCAAGTGCAGACACCGTTTGATCATTTTGAACCTACTCATTAATGTCATTTACTTTACATGCATGTGTCCAATGAATGCAAACCCTAAGGACATTACTAGCTTTACTTACCATTCCTTGTTCACCTAGGGTTATGTATGTGGGTAGTGTAGGCTATACTAGGTTTGCTTAGCTGCTCTACTCATCTTATACACATGCTTAAACAAGAATTACTCTCTACTTGACTTGATGCTTAAAACTGTGCTGAACCTTTGGTCACTGCGGTGATGGCGATGTTGGATGCTTACGAGCATCGTGATGATGGTGGTGACAGGGGGAGCGGGTACCGTTGGTGGTCCGGTTTGCTGGGCGTACCCGTCTCTGCTCTCTGTAAGGACTTAGTCAGGGAGCGCCCCCCTGGGACTTACAGTGCAGCTCCAAGCTATATGGCTCTGGCTTGACTAATTAGCAGGACCTCCACTAGTAGGGTGTTACTTTCCGGGTAGGCGTGAGGAAGTAACTTGGTTAATGAATATTAAGTTGTCGGTTAATCGGTACGCCATGGCTATGGGTATCGACTGCCGAGCGCCCCGGCCAAAACTTGCGAGTGGCATCCTATTAGTTGGACCCTGTGAAAGGTCTCGTAGTGAGACCCTGCCTGCTCACCTTGGCAGTGTTTTGGGGAGTCATGACCCCGGGCAAATGGGAATCACGACTTGGAGTGAACGTGCACACCTCTGCAGAGTGTAAAACTGATATATCAGCCGTGCTCACGGTCACGAGCGGCCCAGACCCTCACTTGATGAGCAAATTGGATTCACTGGATACTTGGAGATGGAACTTGGCGAGGTTGCTACCTCGTGTTTTGGCGGAATGGCTATTCCGTGTTGGCAGGATTGCTATCCTGTGTTAATAATTAGGGTTAATCCCTAGACTACTATAATTATTAGGATAGTCATTTAAAAGATGCTAATTACTACTTACACTAATTAAGGGTTGGGTTTATGCTACTCATAATTAGTAGTAGGTTGTTCTAATAATAGTCATAATTAAAAGTGATCAACTAAAATGCTACCGCAGTCAAACCAAGTCAGCTTTACCTTGTTTTAAGCCTTGCATGTCATTACTTTCCGTCTGTGCTTGCTGAGTTCGACATGAACTCACCCTTGCTATTTCCCCCACACCCCAGTGTGTAGTAAAGTGCTGCTCAAAAGGAGAACAAAGATGCTATGGAGTTTTCTAGAAGCTTATGAGAAGTGCTTGGCGTACGGAGCCCCCAGTCAACCGTCCCTGAGAAGAATGGAGCCTAAGAAGTTCTAGCTACTGTTTCCGCGTACTCTGATGTTTGTAAGTGTTAATATAAATATGTTTTCCGCTATATATAACATTGTTTCTGATATTTCTATTCTTTGTTGTATGTGTGGACTTCCTGGGCACACATATGACGACTCTGGTCTTATTTTAAAAGCCAGGGTGTGACAATGGGGATGAAACTCCTTTCTCATATGGTGAAACTTCTTCATTTAATGACCCTGCCAAGTTAGCAATTTTGCTTATATAGTACCCTATTTAATGTGCATGACACTCTCATGAAACATGCATTGAGACTAGCCTAACACAACGTTACAACCCCAAGCCATCCATGCAAAGAGACATTCTAACAAAAGATGCTTAATTATCTCATTCTTGTGATAGAAGCTACACCTTTTTGTTGCTTTGCCAATTGCGTTTTAATAAGTTGTCTTTTGTTAAGATAACCCCCTTGAAAAATACCACATAAAAAATTGTCTTTAGTGGGGCCTTTGTGTTCCAAATGATTTTGTTTAGATTTGGAACATTTTGGTGGATCAAGGGTGAATAATGTGTCTTTACCGAGGATTGGCCCTTTGAGTCCAAATTCCAGCGGGAAAACTTTGTGTTCTTGATTGAGCCAAGATTAGCAATTTGAGGAAAAAGTCCATTCCAGGCTACAAATTTTGGTCCAATCAAATCACGTCTCCATGGTAAATGCAAGGTGATGAACTAAAAAACTCTACTACAGTTTGCTTGTTGTCCACCCAAAACCATACTTGGAAACCATCTTTAGTTACAAACGGGCTAAAACGGAGAAAATCCTTTTTCACATTCATGAGGCTACCCCAGAAATGGGAGTCCTCACTTTTCCAATAAACATGGGAATAAGGCTTTGGGCCTAAGTACTTATTTCAGATTATATGTTGCCATATCCATCAGATCTCAACAACTTGAACAACCATTTGCTTTGGAGTGCATCATTCTTTAGCTTGAAATAATGAATTCCTAACTGCCCTGTTCCTTAGGATGGCATACTATGCTCGACTTGGCAAGGTGATATTTCCTTCTTCAGTTGTCGCTTTGAGAAAAAAATACACTGGATCTAGAATAATCTATCTTCTCCAGCACCCCTCTTGGGATTGCAAAGAAAGACATCATGTATACATGGGTAGACTACTACTAAGAACTCAGGGCTAGTCTTCCCCCAGTCGATAGATGTTTTCCTTTCTAGCTATATATTCAACTTCTCAAAACATTTTTCCACCTTATGCTAGTCTGCTTTCCATAACTTTCTAAGGTGAATTAGAATTCCTTAATAAGATATATGGAAATTTTCCAGATTGCACCCAAAAAAAGCATGCCCCAAGGAGATGGAGATCCTACTAAGTGTAACACCCAAAAAAATGGATTTCGATTAATAGGAATTAATTTGATGCAATTAAGTAATTTTATGAGCATTTCATGTAGTAAATAAATAAATTTTGATGAAATTAAAATTTATCATAAGATTAGAAACTGTATATGCATTCTTGCTGGAGCATAGTTATTTTTGTGCTGCTGACATTTGTTTGGAACTTAATTGCTTTCAAAATTCTATTTATAAAAAGGTTTCGAAAAAGGAAAAAAAAGAAAATAAAGAGAGATGGCTTACCTGTTCTTGGTTGGGCCAGAAGCCGAGGCCCAAGCCTCCCACCAGCAGCCCAGCACCCCTACCCCCCCCCCCCCGCGCGGCCCAGTTCTCCCACGGGCCCAACCGCGCACCTCTCCCCTCCCCCTTTATCCCATCGGCCGACAGCTGGGCCCCGCCTATATCTCTCTGAGCACATGGGCCCACTCGTCAGCGCATCCTGTTCTTCTTCCTTCCCACCCGTGGCCGAGTTGGACTCATGGGCAAGCCCCGAATCATCGGGATTTCACAGGATTTGCCTTCCTCGACCACCTATAAAACTCCTAGAGACGTCCCGCATCTCGGTTTTCCTTTCCAAGCCGCAAGAACATGCCCTAGCTTCGTTTTCCGTGACATTTGGATCTCGCCGAAGCCCCATGCGTTCCACCGCTGCAAACCAAGCTTCTCGCTCCCTCTCGGCCCGAGCAAAGGCGAAGGTGAGTTCGCGAGATCCCCCTCCTTCTTCCCGTGCCCGCAGCTTGGTGATTGGTGGCCGGAAATGTGAGATAGCAGAGCGCCGGCGAGCTCCGAGGCAGCATCAATGGCGCCGCCGCGCCGTGCCTGGCCTCTGGCGGCCGGCCACCGCCTGGGTCTCTCCCAGCCGGATCTCAGCCGTTGGATCGGCCATAGATGGTTAGGATTACAAGGTACCCCTTCGAGGGGATTTTTCTTTAAGAGACCCTAGAAAATTTGAGAATCGACCCGCGGTCCTTGGCGCATTAACGGTTTTTACGCTTTCCAAATTAAGAAAACGTAATCTCTGCCGGCTTAAGTTAAAATAGTTTTTAGTTATTCACAAATTTGCCACTAAACTTAAATTGCGCATAAAATATTCCTTTTAACTCCGTTTT
Organism: Sorghum bicolor; assembly: GCF_000003195.3. Taxonomy (NCBI): domain Eukaryota; kingdom Viridiplantae; phylum Streptophyta; class Magnoliopsida; order Poales; family Poaceae; genus Sorghum; species Sorghum bicolor. The sequence goes on from NC_012874.2 coordinate 27,130,967, forward strand.
TGTCCATTCAAATTTCGTTAAATTCATATTTACGAGCTCTACGTGTTAGATGTATTAATTCTCTATTTTGAAACTTTTTTATTTTTGCAGTAGCTATTAATTAATTACTTATCTATAAATCTTAGAAAATTCATAACTTCTACGTTTTAACTCCGCTTTTCGTGATCTTCACATTTGTGTGATCGTAGCGCTGCGTAGAATATTTTTATAAACTCTTTTATATTTGTTTCACCACTGTTTGGTGTATTGTTCTAATTATAGCTTGTTTGCTTCGTGTATGATTGTCTACATTGGATTACGTGTTGTTGGTAGATGATCGGGTATAGACGATGAGCGATACGTTGGTGATCAAGGTCAATTTTTTGAAGACCAGCAGCAGGCTCAGGAGAGCTTTGATCAAGGCAAGTATAACTTGGGATCATCCTTGTTACCTATTCACTTATAAATACACATATATATCATATGCATGCTTCCACCTTGTCGATCTTAGCAAAATCATAGATGATTGTTACCTAGATTCCTTGCTACCTACTTGATATGCATTTGGTGTAGTTGTGCTAGTGCTTGATATAATCTATGATCTTGTAAGATGATTAATAGTTGTGCAATGAACATAAAATGATGACAAATAACTGTATGAGATCTTGTCTGTACGTGATCACCCGGGATAACAGTGCAACCATGAGGGCTATAATGGCTCTGGCTTTAGCTTGGCATGAAGACCTTTTCTAGCTTGTTAGCGGTTACCTGAAAGGGCGCTAGAGGGGCTTGCCGTTTTGGGTATAGTGCGAGCCTCTATCCTTATGTGTATCGGCTGCGCGTCATTGTGCCATTTAGAAGGGGGGCATCTATATCTGCGCGCCTGAGAAACCTTGCGGCCCTAACATGTTAGACAAACTTTTGAAAGGCTTCATAGTGATCCCTGCTGACCTTCCTTGGTGGTGGGTTAAGAGGTCGACGGGCCTCAGACGAAAGGGTAAATCATGACTCATGGATAAAGATGTACAACCTCTGTAGAGTGTTAAAACTAGTATACTAGCCGAGCTCACGGTCAGGAGCGGCCTTGGGGACATCTACATTAAGATGAGAAGTTTGTTATGTTATTATGTTCATTTGATTATCGTTTATGCTAGGAGTTAATTATGCTTACAATTGATGATGAGATTGTTGGATTATTTATGCTACCATGACATTTGCTATCTAATCATGAACATGCTATCCACAATTAAAAGCTAAATGCAGTCAAACCAGTGTCAGCAATTTGAGCCCTCATGAACCCCTGGTTATACTTGTTGAGTACGATATGTGCTCACTCTTGCAATTTCCCAACACCCCAGGTTATGCTAATGATGATGGTTGGAATGAGGACTACTGTTATGAGCATTAGGCTTGAAGTCAACCAGTCAACAGTGTCCCTGTGTGGTGCTTCCGTCGAGAGCGTTATTTATTCTTGTTATCATTATTGTATAAGACTATGTGATTTATTATGTTCCACTATGTAATAAACACTGCAATGGTACATTTGAGATTTATCTACTTATGTGTGCGACTATTTCTGGGGTACATATGAGTCTTTTATGCATCCTATTTTGTTCTTAAAATATGGGTGTGACAAATTGGTATCAAAGCTTTGTTAACTATCGGACGCAAGCCTAGTTAGATATTGGTCGTCATAAGGTTTTGAAATTGCTACAAAATCCTTGTTCTATGAACCTTGATATTTTCCTCTATACTATATCCTTTTCATTGCTATCTGTCTTCACCTTGTTGCTTATTTTAAAGACTTGTTCTCACGCCCACTTTTTGCTTGATATGATTTTAGAACCTTTTCTTACCACCTTCTGGTGTCATTGAAATAGGAGTTTATTTACCCTTAATAGGAAGTGAACGATAGTACCGCAAGTTGAGTCAATGCTTGAAGTGTGAACCTTTGATGCTTGGTTTGGTTTGTTATTATGCTTATGCTTGATTTGGATCTTTGTAATGAGTGTAATGATCTTGTAGATTTTCTCTACAATTTCATTTAGTTTATAGGCCTAAGGCATAAGGATTAATGAACTAAATAGTTGGGTTTGGTTAAAATTCTGTTTCTGTCCCTTGCTGTTTTCTCGAGCAGTCTGCAATAAATCTGGTACATCTCAACATCTGTTTGCGCAAAATTCATCATTTTTTTCTGGGAACAAGTAGACTTTCATATCTTTCCAATTCCTCAAGAATGACATTATTATCTGTTATGAGCTGTGAGTTATGGCTGCTCAAAGTTGAGGTTTTTGCGCAGTCTAGAATTCTGGAACAGTTTTGGTTATGCTAGTTTTGACTAATTTAACGACAGAATATGTTACGGTCTAAATAAAGGTTGTAGATAATTTATTTATCTTTCCAACGGTGTACAGAATGTATCCTTTTGAATTAAGGAACTCGAGATATGACTGATTTTCTGATCTGCTAATGTTGGATGTCGCCCAGAAAAATTCAGATTCAACTATCTCTTGCATTTATCATGTTGGATATTACTGAGATATGTTTCTATACCTCGGAATGTAGATGGCAGCAAGAGGAAGAGGCAGAGGCAGAGGCCGTGGTATGAGTGCCAATGATCCAATTACTGTGGAAGAGCTTATGCAAACTCAGAATGAGATGATGCATATTTTCATGCAGCACCTACAGCAACAACCTCCACCACCCCCCCACCTGTTCATGTGAGAGATAAGCGTGGCGAATTTATGAAGGGAAGACCTTCGGTGTTTACACACTCAGCTGATCCTATGGAAGCAGATGATTGGTTACGTGCTGTGGAGAGGCAACTAAACAAAGCACAGTGCAATGATATGGAAAAAGTGTTGTATGCTTTCAGACAACTTCACAAAGCAGCTCAGACTTGGTGGGAGTCATATCAAGCTGCTCGTCCCAACAATGCTCCCCCTGTCACTTGGTTGGAATTTTGCAGAGACTTTAGAGCACGGCATATCAATGAAGGAATGATGGAGCTCAAGCAGGAGGAATTTAGATCTCTCAGGATGGGTTCTATGACTGTGGCCGAGTATCATGACATGTTTGAGCAGTTGGCCCGCTATGCTCCAAATGAAGTCAGAGAAGATGCTGATAAGCAGTGTCTCTTCATGAAAGGTCTTTACTATGAACTCAGGTTGCAACTAGCTGGAACTACTTATCCTACCTTCCAGGCTCTGGTGAATCGTGCTATTGTGTTGGATAACATGCGCAAAGGTCAGGACAAGAAGAGGAGGATGCTAGCACAAGGTTCTGGAGGTAACAACCGCCAACGTTTCAATTCTCAGTAGCGCGATCAACAAAGGTTCCAGGGACCGGTTGGTCAGTGGGACCACAACCAACAATCTTAGCGTAATCCTAATCAACAATAGAGTGGACAATAGACTCCCCGCTCGGGAAACTCAAATGTCACCTCTATGAAGAGAAGTGCTACCAATACCCCTACTAGGTGTTTTCGCTGTGGGAAGGAAGGACATGTGTCATATGATTGCCCGGAGAGGTTCAACCAGCAGAACAACAATCAAAAGTCTAATTCTCATGGAGCAAAGATGAACCATGTGGCTACAGAGACAGTACAAGAGGCACCAAAAATTATGATGGGTACGTTCAGTATCAACTCTATCCCCGCTACAGTTTTATTTGATTCTAGAGCTTTGTCGACACTTGCTAACACTACTTGAATACTAGGTTGTCATCCCTAGCATGACACTAGAGTGTACTATGGTATTTATACGCACACAGATAAATCCGCAAGCGCACGGATACCGTTGTAGCTTTTACCTGGTTAAAGGTTTTATCGTATCCATAGGGAAACGGGAGAACTGATCTACGCTCTAACTTAAACCTAGATAGATAGGTAGGTGTAAATAGGAAAGATGGTAGAATTGAATAAGAACAATATTAAAGGTAAGATAACAATGGGTGATAATATGGGAATACAGAGTAGAACAATCTAGTATATGGGCGATGGTAGGAGAATAGTGAGGATAACTATGGTTTCTCTACTTCAAAGTGGTATGTCTATGTCTGGGACGAACAACGTGATAAGAATACACCACAAAGGATGCTTATCCATAGGCCGATAAACCCTACCAGTCCTCCTAACGGGAGGTGGACTACAGTGGACCAACATAGCTGTCACCTACGTGGCCTACCACACGATCCGGCTAGACAGGGGATATCCACAAGTAATCTAGGTCTAAGCACCACGCTTACACCTATACTACAACTCTAACCTATAGGGTCCTATAGATTAAAAGTACTCAAAAGAGTTGTGAACCAGAACATACATGAATAGTAATTGCATAATAAAATAGAAGTAGATTACCAGAGTCATCCCATGAGCAAGCTTGATTAGAGCTTGATCATGGCGAAGTACAACCGGAGGAAGAACCGACAAGCCGGCCTCTCCTCCAATCCTCCCTTGCTCTCCATCTCGCTACTATCTAGATCTACTCTAGTTTAGAGAATAGAGGAGAGCTCTCATCTCCAAACCCTAGCTTTTGCTCTGTCTATGAATAATGAATACAGATCAAGAGGTGCCTCCTCTAGGGGCCAGGGGCTCTGCTTATATAGCCCCCTCAAATGAACGTGGGCCGTCGGATCAAACCGACCTTAATTGCACGGTTTTCCTTGATCCTCAAAGGTGGTGGAGCATAATCCTCGAGGCGGAGCCTGATTGGTTCCTGTAGCAGGGCGGGCGCCCTAGGGGGAGGCCGGGCGTCCTGCCCCCGGGCCCGCTCAGCCTCCTGTTCGTTCCCGTGGCTTCTAGAGTCTTCTAGATGATAGAAAATTGTCGCACACGTTAATATCTCTATGTAAACCCGATGTATGGGCCTTTCCTCCATATTTCCTGATAACCCCCTACAAAAACAGACAAACACCAAAACTCATGGAATTCTGTCAGATAAAACCCTAAGTCTTGGTGTTGGTTGCTGTTGGGTATTTTAAACGCAAACAGAAAAATCCGCAAGCGCACGGATACCGATGTAGCTTTCACCCGGGAGTATTCCAGGGTATCGATTTTCCACAGGGAACATGAGCGTACTAATTAAGATTCAAGATCACCCAAGGATAACTATATAATTATTTTTGGTGGGAAGAGAGGAAGTTTCCTGAGAGTTCTCTAGTTGATCTAAGAATCAAGAATTACTTCAAGATTATTTATTTTGGGACATCAGAACACTAACCACAGAAAGAGATGAGAAGGGGTTTAGGAAGCTCTGACTACGGTCCTACAAACACCGATCCGAACGAGGTGGGATACGTCGACCGTTAGGGCTGTCACTACCCTAGGGCTACCACAACAATCCGCAGGATTGGGTGCAATTCTAGGTAATTGCAAGACTAAACACCACGTCTAATCTATTAATTACTACTATAGCGTTATAAAGACTAGAGCACTTGATGCAAGTGGGAATCCAGTAAATAACTTGAATGTAAATAAAAGTAATTAAAGAACTCAGGAATTATGAATTGAAGAACTTGGAGAACGATGAAGAACGAACCAGCTGCAGCAAAAGTATAATGTTGAGGAAGATCCAACAGATCCAGCTCCTCCTTCGCTCTCCTCTTCTCTCTCCCTATTTTCTAGATTACAACTAGAACTAGAACTAGATGAACTAGAGGGATCCTCTCTACTTGGATGAATAATTGAAACCCTAACTTTGTTTCTGTAGAAGAGATATGCTCTCCAGGGGCCAGGGGTCTGCTTATATAGTCCTTCCAAATGAATGTGGGCCGTCGGATCAAACCGACATTAATCGCACGGTTTTCCTTGATCCCTTAGGTCGGTGGAGCATGATCCGCAAAGTTGACCCTCATTGGGCACTACAAGAGGGTGGGCGCCCTGGGCCTGGCCCCGTTCTGCCTCCGCTTCGTTCCCGTGGCTTCTGGAGTCTTCTAGATGATAGAAAATTGCCGCACACGTTAATATCTCTATGTAAACCCGACGTGTGGGCCTTTCCTCCGTATTTCCTGATAACCCCCTGCAGAAATAGACAAACACCAAAACTCGTGGAATTCTGTCAGATAAAACCCTAAGTCTGGGTGTTGGTTGCATTTGGATCCTTTTCCATGATTAGTTGACGGTTAAATGTGAGCATTAAGGACCGTCAACGAGCTCCCCCAAGCTTAACCTTTGCTCGTCCCTGAGCAAAGCTAAAATCAGCAAGAAAACAGGGGTTACTTTTATGCCTCTTACTACAGGGTTTTAAGTTATCACAAAATCTTAAGTGATTGAAAAACAGATAGATCAAGTCAAGCACTATGTCTCAAATTCTTCTGTCTTACCTTTGTTTTGGAGTTTTTTTATAAGTCTACAAAATAAAACTGAGGCATTTGTCTTCTTCTCGAAAGATATATAAGTTGAGCTTTAAAAGTTTTAGCATACTTACTTTGCATTTTGCTATGTCAATGCTCGGAGAAAGGGAGAGGAATGCCATACTCCTAGATCAAGACCTTTGACCTTTTTGAAAAGTTTGTCATCTCTTATTGGCATATTGCTTATTAGAGGGACCATGGGATATCATTTTTTTTCTTTCTTTTTTTTCAGTATCTCTCTTTTCTTTTTCTTCTTTTTTTTAAGTGGGCACCAAGTACCCCTAATTCTACTATCGGACACGTGTCCATTTTTTTTCACTCAGGTGGGTATATTTGTACCCCGAATTCTACTTCGAACACTTGTCCATTTTTACCTCTCGTCTCACTCTCTTTTTTTTGAATCAAATTTTTGCATAGTCCCATGCCTCTAACGCAATAATACTTCGGAAGAGTGAATCTTTTATATTTTTAAAACAAAAAGATCTTGATCATTGGAGCATGATAATTCCCTCAACCAAAAATACAAGTATTAACAATGGCTTGAACAAAGCAAGTGCCCACAGTTTTAATATTTATAACTTATAAGACTCTAGGTATTATGTCAAACACGATCTCATTTTTTTAGATTTTCAAAAGATAAAATCTTCAGAACTCTAGTGAAACTTGGAACAAGTTAAATAGTAGCTCAGGCCTTCTCATATCATGTTTGTCAATTACCTAGACTTGGATCAAACTTTCTTTTTATTTTATTTAAAACTTAGGATTACACAAAACTATTGTATATTACTCAAAAGAAAAACTTTGTTTGGTTTCATGATTATGCATTTTATTTATTTATTTCTGAATACTAGTAAATAAAACCAAGAAAGAAAAGTAATACTTATCTAGATACACGTGGGGGTGCCTCCGCCAAGCTGGATGTTGACATAGTCGTTCACTCTTGTGGCCTGCATGTTCGGTCTCACTCTTCTTAAGCCTCAAAATCCTACACAACCCAAATAGACAACAAAACTTGTGGAGCATGTTAAGGGTTAGGTAATTGTATAGAGCTTATGAGAGCTTAATGTGAGAATTCTATGAACTCAATCACATCAAGTTCCTCTACTAGGTTGTTTTGTGGCTCGAGATAGATTTTCAAGCATTGACCATTTACCTTAAAAGTGTTACCTATGTCGTCTTGGATGGTAATGGCTCCATGAGTTGAAGTGTCAATAACCTTGTATGGTCCATCCCACGTACTTCGTAGCTTACCATGCCCAAAGGGCTTAACTCTTGAATTGAATAGTAGAACCTTATCTCCAGGCTTAAATTCCTTGTGCTTGATTCTCTTATCATGCCATCATTTTGTTCTCTCTCTATAGATCCTTGAATTGTGGTAGGCTTTCTCTCTCCATTCTTCTAGCTCAAATAGTTGCATCAGACGATTCTCGCTAGCGACTTAGCGAGGTGGAGATCCATGTTCCATTTCTTGAGTGCCCAATGAGCCTTAAACTCTACCTCCACAGGCAAATGACAAGTTTTTCCATATACAAGTTGATAAGGTGACATGCCTATGGGTGTTTTGAATGCAGTTCTATATGCCCAAAGTGCATTAGAAAGTTTGTCCTTCCACCCCTTACCCATCTCATCTACGGTCTTTTGTAAAATATTTTTGATTTGTTTGTTAGATGTTTCGGCTCGACCGCTAGTCTGAGGATGGTATAGTGTTGCTACGTTGTGTCGAACTCCATGATCGGCTAGGTACTTCCGGAAGATTTTGTCGATGAAGTGGGAACTTCCATCGCTTATAACTATCTGGGGTATACCAAAGCGAGGAAAGATTACTTCATGGAACATTGTCTTGGCCTGTTTTGAATCAGCTGATCGACAAGGTCGGGCTTCTACCCATTTAGACACGTAGTCCACAGCTACTAAGATATACTCGCAATTCCTGGACACAGGGAATGGCCCCATGAAATCAATGCCCCATACATCGAAAAGTTCTACTTGAAGATTATTAGTGAGAGGCATTTCATTTCGTGAGTTGATATTACCATGTTTTTGACATCGGTGGCATCTCCTGACAAAGTCCTTTATATCTTCATACATCGTTGGCCAGAAAAAGCCACTTTGCCAAATTTTAGCATGTGTCCAGAATGCTCCATAGTGTCCTCCATATGGCGTGGCATGGCATCTTTCCATAATTTGAGTAGCCTCAGTCATAGGAACACACCTTCTCAATAGTCCATCAGCGCAGACTCAGAAAAGATATGGCTCATCCCAAAGGTGGAAACGACTATCATGAAGCAACTTCCTTTTGTTTGTACCAGGTGGGACATAGCCTTTTACTATAAAGTTTACAATGTCTGCGTACCATGGATCTGCATGTGTTATCTTAAGCAGGGTGTCATCCCTTAGGTAGTCATTTATGGGAAGCTCATTATGTGTTTCCTTATATTGAAGCCTAGACAAGTGGTCGGCTACGGAATTCTCTACCCCCTTCCTATCTCGGATTTCTATGTCAAAGTCTTGGAGTAGAAGAATCCATCGAATTAGACGAGGCTTAGCATCTTTCTTAGTGAGGAGGTACTTGAGAGCAGCATGGTCTGAATAGATGATTATCTTTGCCCCCACTAAGTAAGATCTAAACTTGTCTATAGCAAAGACAACAGCCAAAAGCTCTTTTTCAGTTGTAGTGTAATTGGGCTATGGTCCAGACAAGGTTTTGCTAGCGTAGGATATGGCATAATGCTTTTTATCCTTGGTTTGTCCTAAAACGGCACCAACCACAAAATCGCTAGCATCACACATGATCTCGAAAGGAAGATTCCAATCAGGTGGTTGGATAATCAGGGCTGAGATGAGTGCTTTCTTAAGAGTCTCAAAAGATTCATGACACTCATCACTAAAGATGAAAGGTACATACTTAGCTAGAAGACTAGTTAGGGGTCTTGCAATTTGAGAGAAGTTCTTGATAAAGCGTCTATAGAACCCTGCATGCCCCAGAAAGCTATGAATTCCTTTCACATTTGTGGGAGGTGGAAGTTTTTCAATAACTTCAATCTTTGCTTTGTCCACCTCTATACCATGTTCGGACACTTTATGTCCTAGCACTATTCTTTCCTAAACCATAAAATGGCATTTCTCTCAGTTCAAGATTAAGTGCTTTTCTTCACATCGCTACAAGACTCTATCTAAATTCTCCAAACAATGATCGAAGGTTTTGCCATAGACAGTAAAATCATCCATGAAAACCTCCATGATCTTCTCAATCATGTCCGAGAAAATAGACATCATGCACCGTTGGAAAGAAGCTAGATGTCACACCCATATTTTAAGAACAAAATAGGATGCATAAAAGACTCATATGTGCCCCAGAAACAGTCGCACACATAAGTAGACAAATCTCAAATGTACCATTGCAGTGTTTATTACATAGTGGAATATAAAATATCACATAGTCTCATACAAAAATGATAGCATAAAGTAAACAACGCTCTCGACGGAAGCTCCACACAGGGACACTGTTGACTGGTTGACTCCAAACCTAGTACTCATAGCGGTAATCCTCATTCCAGTCATCTTCATTATCATATCCTGAGGTGTTGGGAAATTGCAAGAGTGAGCACATATCGTACTCAACAAGTATAACTAGGGGTTCATGAGGCTCAAATAGCTGACACTGGTTTGACTGCATTTAGCTTTTATATGTAGATAGCATATTTATATTTGGATAGCAAATGTCAAGGTAGCATAATTAATCCAATAATCACATGATCAGATGTAAGCATAATTAACTCATTGCATAAACGATAATCAAATGATCATAATAACTTAACGAGCTCATCATCTTTAGTGTAAGAACCCCCAAGGCCGCTCTTAACCGAGAGCACGGCTAGTATACCAGTTTTTAACACTCTGCAGAGGTTGTACATCTTTACCCATGAGTCATGATTTACCCTTTCGCCCGAGGCCCGTCGACCTCTTAGCTCACTTCCAAGGAAAGCCGGCAGGGTTCACTATGAAGCCTTTCAAAGGTTTCGTCTAACAAGTTAGGGCCATTAGATTCACTCGGCAGGCAGATATAGAGCCCCCCTTCCATGGCACATAACCTGCAGCCTATACACACGGACAGAGGCCACACTATACCCAACGTGTCTAGCCATTCTTACGCCATTTAAGGTAACCGCTAACAAGCTAGAAAAAGGTCCTCATACTGAGCTAAAGCCAGAGCCATTATAGCCCTCATGGTTGCACTGTTATCCCGGTGATCTCTTACAGACAAGATCTCATATGGTCATTAGTCATATTTTTACGTTCATTGCATAACTATTAATCACCTTACAAGATCATGGATTACTTCAAGCACTAGCAATACTACACCAAAATGCATATCAAGTAGGTAACAAGGAATTCAGGATAACAAACATCTATGATTTTGCTAAGGTCGACAAGGTGGAAGCATGCATATGATATATATGTGTATTTATAAGTGACTAGGTAACAAGGACGATCCCAAGTTATACTTGCCTTGATCAAAGCTCTCCTGAGCCTACTGGTCTTCAGATGCTTGATCTTGATCACCCACGTACGGCTCACCGTCTAATCCCAATCATCAATCAACAACACACAGTACAATGTAGACAATCAAACACGAAGCAAACAAGCTATAATTAGAACAATACACCAAACAGTGGTAAAACAAATATAAAAGTTTATCAAAATGTTCTACGCAGCGCTACGATCACACAAACGTAAAGTTCACGAAAATCGGAACTAAAACGTGAAAGATATGAATTTTCTAAGATTTTCTATAGAGAAATAATTAATTAAATAGTACCAGGAAATTAGAAAGTTTCAAAACAGTAAACTAATATTTCTAACATGTAGAGCATGTAAAATACGAATCTAACGAAATTTGAATGGACAAAAACGGAGTTAATACGAGCATTTTATGACCAAAACCATTTCAATGGCAAACTTGTAAATAACCGAAAGCGTATTTCAGAATCAACCGGCGGGTTTACGTATTCCTAAAGGAGAAAGCGTATTTTGGGAAACCTGTTTTGGACTGTGGGTTTAATCTCAATTTTTCCAGGGGCTCTTTAACAAAAGTTACCCCGAAGGGGTATGATCTAATCTGCGCCTTTGATCTGCAAACGGACGGCTCAGGCGCGCTGGGGCAAAGGGGTGGCCGGCGGCCGGCCGGAGCAGAGCTCCCCACGGCGGCGCCATGGATGCCCTCGCCTGAGCTCGTCGATCCGACGATTCCGAGCGCTAAAACATGAAAGAAAAACACCGAAGAGTGGAGGAGCTCACCACGACCTCACTTGAGTGCTTTCCTTGGGCTGGAAAGGAGCAGAGAAGGTTAGCCGCGTGGGGAGGGGAGGAAGAACGCCGGCGAGATCCGGAACTCCGCGGTAGCTGCGGCTAGGGCTCGGATACGCGCGTAAAGATGCGTAAATACGTCCGTTGCGGTGCTAAAGCGCTTTATAGGGGTCGGGGAAGATCTCCCACGCAGTCAATCCCGTCCAAATCGGGATTGGTTTCCTCTTGCGGACTCCTGTTCACGCGCGGTTGGAGGATGAAGATGGGAGGGGAGCGAGTCGCTGCCATGTGGGGCCGGGTGTCAGCGAGCCAAGGAAGAGGGGTCCCGGTCGCCAGAGTGGAGAAATGGGGAGAGGAGGCGCGCCTGCTGCCCGGCTTGGGCTGGCTTGCTGCCGCGGGTGGGGAAGGAAAGGCCAGGGGCTGGCTGGCCGCTAGCGGGCCGAGAGCGAGGGGGAAGAAGGAGCAGGCCGGGCTGCCTGCTGCGCTGGCTGGGCCTTTTCCTTTTTTTTTTGTCCAAACTCTTTTCTGTTTTCTTTTCCAAAACATTTTTCCAAATAACATTTTGTGCAAAAACAAATAAAACAAAAACAGAAACATCACACCAAAAACTCTATGCTCCAGCATGAATGCAAAATCAAGTTTCTAAGCTTATGATAAATTTTAATTTTCACAAAAATTATTTATTTACTAGATCAAATGCCCACAAAAATTGCTTAAATAAATCAAATTAAATCCTATTATTTGAAAATCAAATTTTGGGTGTTACAAACTCTACCCCCCTTAAAAGAATCTCGTCCTCGAGATTGAACGGTGCTTACTCGAACAGATATGTGTATGATTTCCTCAGATCATCCTCTCTTTCCCAAGTTGCCTCTGCTTCCGAATGCCGATTCCACTGTACTTTGGACATTCTGATGACCCAACTTCTGGTGACTCTCTCAGCTGTCTCCAATATTCTAACCGGATACTCCTCATAAGTGAGATCACCTTTAACAGAAAGTTCTTCCAATGGTAGTTGCTCCTCAGGTACACACAAACACTTCTTAAGTTGAGACACATGGAACACATCGTGCACACCAGATAAGCTTTCAGGCAATTCTAACTGATATGCTACTTCTCCACGCCTTTCCAATACTTTAAACGGACCAACATACCTTGGAGCTAGCTTTCCCTTCATATTAAACCTCTTCACACTCCTCATTGGTGATACTTTCATGTAGACATAATCACCTGCTTGAAAAACCAGCTCTCTCCTACGTGTGTCTGCATAGCTTTTCTGACGAGACTGAGCAACTCTCAAGTTATCCCGAATAGTCCATACCTGTTGTTCTGCATGTCTAAGCACATCTGTACCAAACACGTGAGTTTCCCCTATCTGATTCCAAAACAAAGGTGTCCTGCACTTACGACCATACAGTGCCTCGAACGGTGCCATCTTAAGACTTTGCTGATAGCTATTGTTGTAGGAGAACTCTGCATATGGCAAACTCTTGTCCCAACTAGTCCCATACTGCAAAGCACAAGCTCTCAACATATCCTCCAATATCTGATTGATCCTCTCAGTCTGCCCATCTGTCTGTGGGTGATACGCTGTACTGAAATTCAACTTTGTTCCCAATGAATCATGCACTGCTTTCCAAAAGTGAGATGTGAATTGAGTACCCCTATCCGACACAATCTTCTTAGGTACTCCATGCAAACAAACAATTCTTTCCATATATAACTCTGCCAGTCGGTCTCCACTATATGAAGTTTTGACAGGTATGAAATGAGCAACTTTGGTTAAACGATCCACTATCACCCATATTGAGTCGTACCCTCTTTGGGTATGTTGACACTAGCTAACACCACTTAGATACTAGGTTGTCATCCCTAGCATGGCGCCAGAGTGTACAAAGGTATTTATAAATGTAAAGGCTCTTTAGAAAATAATCTATTCTATCCACAAGCGCACAGATAAAACACCTCATTGTAGCATTTCACCAGGATAAGTATTCCAGGTATCGTTATTTATAATTTTGCTCTAGGGATCTAAGGAGATGGAATTAAATCAAGGGACAAAATCTATCAAGGCATAGACTAGAGATAAACTTGCAAGAACATGATTACTAATAAGAAACTCGTCACACAGTCACATACTTTAGCAGGGGGTAAACCATAAAGATAATGATAATAAAGTATAAGTTCATGGGATAAAGAGCACAGCGATTAGAAAATAGACTACTCCTCATATATGTAGGTGATGTCGGATTAGCTAGAGAATGGATTCTAAGTTATCTACTAACTACTAAGTCATAATCTACTCTAGTTATCTACAAGATCATATATAGCATAAAAGACTCTTCATTCATGTATAAGGAACATTGATAAAGTAAATCAGAACATCGCATGACTTACTCCACAATACCGGTTCTGCCTGTCCTATCAACGGAGGGTGGACTATATAAGAATCAATGAAGCTGTCACTATCGCGAACTACCACACGACTCGGCCAATAGGATACATTTGCAGATAAATAACATCTAAGCACCACGCTCACATGTGATCTATCACCTAACTCCCTCGCGTCAAGAGCTAAGCGCTTTGCAAACTTATACATAAACTCATTATCAATTAGAACTATATCAAATATAGAACTAGAGCAAACTAAGAGCATAATAATTAGAGACATAATGCAATTAGAACAATAGAATTAGAGAAAGATATGAATAATACCAATCTTTATTACCGAAGATCCGAATACAGAGCGTAGTGCTCTACTTCTCTAATTGCTATCTAATCAAACTCTAAACTTGAAAGATTAGGGAGTAGCTAATTCTAATTCTCTGTGGGAGAGAGATCTAAACCCTAACTTTGATGGCTACCTCTGAATAATGATTTCTCCTCCTCTCCTCCAGGGGCCAGGGGGTCTGGTTTTATAGTCCCCTCAAGTGAACGTGAGCCATTGGATCAAACCGACATAGATTGTATGGTTTAGATTGATCCTTTAGGTCGGTGGAGTCTTGTCCCAAAGCAGAGTCCTGATTGGCCTCTTGGCCAGGGCGGGCGCCCAAGGGGGGTGGGCGGCCGCCCAGCTCCCGAGCCCGATTCGCTTCCCGTTCGTTCCCGTGGCTTCTGGATCCTTCTAGATTGAGGAAAATTGCGCGGCACGTAATTATCTCGTTGTAAACATGACATGTGGGCCTTCTCTCCATATTTTCTGATAACTCCCTGCAGAAATAGATAAACACCAAAGCTCGTGGAATTCTGTCAGATAAAACCCTAATTCTAGATGTTTGTTTCATATTGATCCTTTTTCATGTTTATTTAATTATTAATTTTAGTACTTAAGGACCGTCAACAAACTCCCCCAAGCTTACCCTTTGCTGGTCCCTGAGCAAACAGCTAAACTCAGACGGATCAGGAGTTGCTTCGATGTTTTCTTTCTTGACAGGCACACATGCTTTTACAAAAATTCTTCCAGATTAGAGTGAAGTGTTATGAAGTTTAGTACCTGCACTTAAGTCTTAAGTAATCGAAAGACAAAATAGTTAAGTCAAGCACTATCCCTCCTGTTTATACTTCACCTTTGTTCCAGAGTTTTTCATAAGTTTTCAAAATAAAACTCAGAGTTCCCAGCAATGATTCTCTCAAGTCTCTCTATATGTGGTATTTGTGGATCCTTACCATAATATCACTTACCTATAGCTAATGGAATATTTAAGTGGAGCTCATAGGAGTGATAAACAGCTCATACATATGTTGTCTAATCGAGCCATGGATCCAAAGGAACTCAGCATATAATTAAATCAAGATGTGCATGTGTGATGGAGTAAATGATAGTGATGGTGAAAATGCATAAGTGATAATAATAAAATTTAGTTCTCATTGCTCCTTATATTGCTATCTCTCCTCTTCTTTGATCTTTGCTTTGGGAGAACATGGGCTATCTTTTTCTTCTTCTCTTTTTTTTAAGGTGGGTAGTAGATACCCCTAATTCTACTGTCGGACACTTGTCCATTTTTTCCGCACAAGTGGGCATCTTTGTACCCCTAATTCTACTCCGGACACTTGTCCATTTTTACCTCTCGTCTCACTCTTTTTCTTTCTTTTTCGAGGTTCTGGGCACTTGCCCCTTTTTATTTCCTTGTATATTTTTGCATAACCCATGCCTCTTCTGCATTAAATCTTTTTAGAGAGAGAATAACAATATTCAGGACAGTGAGTGATTATATTTTTAGCAATTTTAATGATTGGTGATGAATGCTGTGGTAGATGTGTGCAAGTGAATATCTTAATTTAACCACATGAAAAGCTCCTAAGGGTCAACACAGCTCGATCAAACTCAATGTGAATATAGTAAAAGATGTTATAGCAAGTATGGCTGTGGTAGGTAGTTTGCAATGCTAGGAACTCATCATGTGATTTGTAAGTTTTCAAAATAAATCTCTAGAACTTAGTGTAGTAGGAACAAGATAAACAGTAGCTCAACTTTATATCATGTCTTTCTCTTACCTAGACTTTAGTTTTATGCTTCCCAAAGATAGTAAGTTTCAGTTTTAGTAATTCCTGGAAGAATTCTAATATAAAAGCTAGGTACTTGAAAGTAAGCAAACAGAGCAACTGTTCATCATTTCCATCATGCATATTTTTGGTCTTTTTATTTTTTCTAGAGATTGAACTTAGCAGGTAAATAAAGCACACTTATCTACACACTCTTTTTATTTTGTTTTCATGTTTATAAAGTGCAGTAAATTAAAGCAAGAAAATATTTATTTGGTTTTCTAAGTTTTTTTTCCTTTTAAGATAAATTAAATACTAAGACAGAATAGAATAAATAAGAAGAGCAAATAGAAACTTACTTGATAAATTGGGGAGAAACTCCCCCAAGGTGGATGTTGACGTCGGTCTTACCCGATGTTCCAGAACCGCATCATGGTTGTGATGTTGTCGTTCATTGTTGTTGTATCTTGTCTCAGCTCTTCTACTGCAGCTGCATGGTCCTGGTTCCATTTTTGTTGCTCTTCCAGGAGTCTTCCATGTTCTGCTTGCGTGTTCTGGATGTCGAGGAGGGTGTTGTCGGTACGAGTGAAGAAAGCACCGGCCTCTTGGTAATAGTCATTCGTGAAGGCGTAGGAGGCATCGGAGTATCGTCCTGCATCAACTTGGGGTGGAGGTCTGGATCCTGAAGCTCCATATGGATCAGTGGAGTACCTGCCCGTATGAAAAGGCGGGTTTGTCCACTGGTGATCTTGGCTCTCCGGCCATGTCTCCTCTGTTGGCTCTTGTGGTTGCGCATGACGAGCCCATGGGTCTCGAAGGACTCGTGGATTGTAATCGCAATAATGCAGGTGCGCTGCTTCTTCTGGTCCAGGGTCAGCTCCATACCAAGTGTGTTCTCGGTGAGTGGTTATCCTTTCAGATGCCACTCGCTGTGGAGTTCTCTGGTTCACTGGTGTTGCTGCAATCTCAATCAAAAAGTTTTGCACAGAGTAGAGGCCAAGGTTCGGGTTAGGTAACCGAATCTTGCCTTTATCATCATACAGCATATACATTATATTCCCCTCTTTCTTTAACATCCGAGCTTGTCTAAATGTGTCATAGCCATGGTAAATTCTTAATTCTTCTATGAAGTCCAACGATGAATTTTCTAGTAAGTGAAGATTAGTGGCTAGACGAGTGATAAGTGAAGTACATTCTACTGGTCCCTGAAGACTAGGTATACTAAGCCAATGTGAAACTAATAGTGTAACAGGTGAAGTGGTTACTTTACTAATAGCAGCATATAAAAGTTGTAAATCTCCTACTCTTACTTTCCTAATATCATCACGATAGAAAAGATTGTACCCAAGCCATTTGTGAAACATCCTAAGAGTGGGGTGTTCCATGTCACTGGTTCGGGCTTGACTATAAAAATTATCTCTAGATATTTCTCTCCAAAACTGGTGTCTCTCAAAATTGGGTAAATCGAAGTCAATGTTCAGGATGCATCTTGAAGAGAAACCAAGATGGTCGCTCAGCTCACTCCAGGATAACATAATTTCTTGTTTGAACATCCGAAAAAACAATTCCCCCCTCATAGTATTGTAAGGTGCAAAGAAATTCGAGGGTGAGAAGACGAGAACCCAGTTCGGTTATATTCCAAAAATTTGTCCAACCCATCATTTGAAAAATTAAGTCAAATTCAGTGTCCATACCTGTTTCTCGTAGTAGGATTGGATCGATAGTAGGGGTGTGAATGAAATCTTTGTTCTTCAGTTGCTGATAGACTTCCTTCTCTCTTCAGGTCTTCAGTCCTAGGTCTCCTATCTTGAGAAGGACCTTAACTTGATGACCTGATGAAGATGACGGAGCTTGTGTGGGTGTCGGATCGACATTCATCTCTGATGGCTGTGAGGAGTGTCGGGATGAACTCCTTCTACCAATGTTCTTGAGAGCCTTCCCTGCATTCTTCACCTTCTTAAACATCCTGCAAACAAAAGTTGGCAAAAACACAACTGGTGGAAAATGTGAGAGAAAATGTTAGTGGTCAGCTGTCCGGAATATCAGTAGTCCAGGGGTTAATCGTTCAAGAAAAGTTTCTATTTTGGTAGAGCCTCCCCTAAACAACTTTTACTTCCGCTTAGACAACGGGATCACTACTTGCTAGGTGATAAACACTCTCTCAAAAGAATTCCAACCTTCCCTTCCACTCTCCTCTTTCTCTCTACAAAAGCTCCTTCTCGGGAAACTGAGATTTGTGTGGTTTTCTGAAGTGTTTGTGTGAAGAGAAGGGGAGCTGGAGGTGGCCTTTTATAGGCTGAGCAGGGGACAGGGCGGGCGCCCAAGGTAGGTGGGCGGGCGCCCACCCCTAGTGTCCATCCTGGGTGTGCCTCCTCCACTTGCTTCCTTGCTTTGATCTCACGCAGAATAATATTGTGTTGGTGGTGGTTGGATGGTGGAAAGATGTCAAGTGAGTGGAAATATATTGGTGGATGAAATTATGTGA
Organism: Sorghum bicolor; assembly: GCF_000003195.3. Lineage (NCBI taxonomy): Eukaryota > Viridiplantae > Streptophyta > Magnoliopsida > Poales > Poaceae > Sorghum > Sorghum bicolor. The sequence continues at coordinate 27,149,571 of NC_012874.2, forward strand.
TGGGATGTATGTGAGGTGAAGTGTATGACATGTGGGACCCAAGGAGTGTGGTCATGCTTCTAGAAGATCAATATAAATAAATATAATGCAAGAAAATCTATGAGAATTGAAACTTAATGATAATGGGAAATATTTTTGTGCCTCCAAAATAATTAATAAATATGGGTTGTTACACACCACGAATATTATTTATATGGGGCTTTTTGTTTATTATAATTATGCTATGAATATATATTACTAATGCAAGATTTAACTATGCAAGAATTTAAATATGAGAAACTTAATAATGCGGGTAAATACCGATTTACCTCCCGGTGAGGGTTTGGGATTTTTAGGTCCCCCAAGCTGGACCTCCAAATCTTTTAATCTTCTTAGTTACCTTCCTCCGGAGATGGTGTCTTCAGTAGTTCTTGATGAACTTCCTTCACTGTAGAGTCTCTCTCTGGTCTGGGTTTGAATGTGAAGTGTTCTTCTTGTCCGTTTATGTTGAACTTGATTTCTCCCTTCCCAACATCAATGTGGGCATTGGCAGTGCTCAGAAATGGCCTTCCAAGGATGATGGACACCTTTGAGTCAGGACTCATGTCCAGTACTACGAAGTCTACTGGCACCAGGAAATCTCTGATCTTGACTGGAATGTTCTCGGCGATGCCCAACGGGTGTCGAACCGATTGATCCGCTAGTTGTAGGCACATTGATGTTGGTTCTAAGGTTGCATGATCAAGCTTTTTGTAGACTGATGCTGGCATCACACTAACACTTGCTCCGAGATCACAAAGTGCATTGTTGAAGTGTTGGTTTCCAATCGAGCAATCAATAGTGGGGCATCCTGGATCTTCCTTCTTCTTTGGTGGTTTGTTGAGGATGGCCGCACTATATTCTTCTGTCAGCTTGATAACCTCAGTGTTGGGCAGTGGTCTCTTCTTGTTAAGAATATCTCTGATGTACTTTGCATATGTAGGTACCTGTATGGCATCGAGCAGAGGTATGTTGACATATAATTTCTGAATGACCTCTACAAACTTACCAAACTGCTCATCCGACTGCAGTCCTCTGTTTCTTCTAGGAAATGGCAAATAGTTGGTGTCGTAAAAATCTTTCCTCATTTCTCCATTTCTTGGTAGTTGTAGCAGATCTTCTGCTTCAACTGGGCTTTCTTCTTCTATCACTGCTGGTTGCACTGGTGCTGATGTTCTTTGTTTCTCTTTTGGGTATGGTGGATCTCTGGTGGCTTTGCCTCCTCTAGTAGTTATATTCTTTACCTGCTCAAGGTTAGTAGCAACAGGCAGTGCAGCAGCTATCTTTATTAATTTAAGCTCTACCTTTTTATTAAGAGTGTTTTGCTCATCAAAGGCAGTTAGTCAAAAATCCATTTTATTGTGTATATCTTTTAGAGACGATTCATTTGTATCTAGCCTTTGTTTAACTTCGTCATTAATTTTGGTTTGTTGAGCAATTATCTCTTTTAATGAAAGTTGCTTGATAGTATTACCTGAATTCATACCTTTGCTATTGGGTTGACTCGAAGTTGGTTGATATTTGTATGCTGTCTCAATGGCCCTTTGATCTTCTTTGAACTTGTCCCTCTGGTCAATCCAATGGAGCAAATTTTCCATCTTAGTTGATAATGCATTTACTTCTTCTGGTATTTCTTCAGTTTGATGACATTGTCGAGCTTTATCTTGGAACCAGCTTTGATTTTCTGCTATCTTATCCAAAAGTATCTCTGCTTTTCCAGTTGTAAGCTCCAAGAATGATCCTTTAGCAGATGCATCTAGGCACTCATGAGTCTTATGGGTTAATCCATGATAGAAGGTCTGCATAAGTAACCATGTAGCCATTACATGGTGAGGACAATCTGATATGTATCCTTGAAAACGCTCCCATGCTTCTGAAATGGCTTCTGTCTTCTGCTGTTGGAAACTGACAATATTTCCTCTTAAGGCAGTTGTTTTGCCTATAGGGAAAAACTTTGATAGAAAGGCATCTGACAAGTTCGTCCAGTTGTTGATGTTATCTTGATGAGTGTAGAACCACTTCCTCGCTTTCCCTTCTAGTGAGAATGGAAAAAGGCAAAGTAGTATGACGTCTTTGTCAACTCCGTTGATGTGGATTGTGCTTCCAATTTCTAAGAAATTCTGCAAGTGTGCACTGGCATCTTCATGTGCATTTCCACTGAATTGTGTAGCTTGTACCAAATTGATGAGGCTTGACTTGAGCTCAAACTCGGGTATTCCTTCTTCTACTGCAAATCTTGGACCGGTTGGAATGTTCTCAAGACTTGGAGCAGAGAATTCTTGCAAGGTCTTGTGTGCCATAGCTTCAACAATTGGTAGCTAGCTTCTTCTTCTCTTGATTGCTTTGGTTCTGACGATGAAGAGTTGAATGTACCCAAAGTCAATCCTGTTATACCCTGTATAAAAATATAAACATAGAAAAACAACAGGGTGAACCTGCCAAAGCAGAGGTGCCTTGTTATGATTTCTCACTTAGTAGCTGTTTTATGCAATTATTTCTCTATAGTCTAGTCTAATATTTTATATGAATAACCTTGACTGATTTTCTGGCTTCCTTAATATTACCCTTTTGTTCCCTTTTATGACTTATTCCTGAGATTCGTATAATTCCTATAAGTTCCCCGGCAACAGCGCCAGAAATGCTTGTTGACACTAGCTAACACCACTTAGATACTAGGTTGTCATCCCTAGCATGGCGCCAGAGTGTACAAAGGTATTTATAAATGTAAAGGCTCTTTAGAAAATAATCTATTCTATCCGCAAGCGCACAGATAAAACACCTCATTGTAGCATTTCACCAGGATAAGTATTCCAGGTATCGTTATTTATAATTTTGCTCTAGGGATCTAAGGAGATGGAATTAAATCAAGGGACAAAATCTATCAAGGCATAGACTAGAGATAAACTTGCAAGAACATGATTACTAATAAGAAACTCGTCACACAGTCACATACTTTAGCAGGGGGTAAACCATAAAGATAATGATAATAAAGTATAAGTTCATGGGATAAAGAGCACAGCGATTAGAAAATAGACTACTCCTCATATATGTAAGTGATGTCGGATTAGCTAGAGAATGGATTCTAAGTTATCTACTAACTACTAAGTCATAATCTACTCTAGTTATCTACAAGATCATATATAGCATAAAAGACTCTTCATTCATGTATAAGGAACATTGATAAAGTAAATCAGAACATCGCATGACTTACTCCACAATACCGGTTCTGCCTGTCCTATCAACGGAGGGTGGACTATATAAGAATCAACGAAACTGTCACTATCGCGAACTACCACACGACTCGGCCAATAGGATACATTTGCAGATAAGTAACATCTAAGCACCACGCTCACATGTGATCTATCACCTAACTCCCTCGCGTCAAGAGCTAAGCGCTTTGCAAACTTATACATAAACTCATTATCAATTAGAACTATATCAAATATAGAACTAGAGCAAGCTAAGAGCATAATAATTAGAGACATAATGCAATTAGAACAATAGAATTAGAGAAAGATATGAATAATACCAATCTTTATTACCGAAGATCCGAATCCAGAGCATAGTGCTCTACTTCTCTAATTGCTATCTAATCAAACTCTAAACTTGAAGGATTAGGGAGTAGCTAATTCTAATTCTCTGTGGGAGAGAGATCTAAACCCTAACTTTGATGGCTACCTCTGAATAATGATTTCTCCTCCTCTCCTCCAGGGGCCAGGGAGTCTGGTTTTATAGTCCCCTCAAGTGAACGTGAGCCATTGGATCAAACCGACATAGATTGTATGGTTTAGATTGATCCTTTAGGTCGGTGGAGTCTTGTCCCGAAGAGAAGCCTGATTGGCCTCTTGGCCAGGGCGGCGGCCCAAGGGGGGTGGGCGGCCGCCCAGCTCCCGAGCCCGATTCGCTTCCCGTTCGTTCCCGTGGCTTCTGGATCCTTCTAGATTGAGGAAAATTGCGCGG